>NC_057802.1:233996950-234003241 GCF_018294505.1 Triticum aestivum | reverse complement strand
GGGCCGCGGGGGCCTGCGGTGGGCCTTGCGGGCTCGTCGGCGGCGCGGCGTACGGGCGCCACGTGGCGCGCCGTGAGTGGGCGGGGGCGGCGCCGTAGTTGCATCCGGCCCCGGGCGGACACGTCCAGCGGCGCGCAGGAGCGGGGCTAGGGTTTCGGCACCCGAATTTCAGAGGGGGAACACATATTTATAGGCAGAGGGAGCTAGGAGGCTCCAAATGGAGTGCGGTTTTCGCCCACACGATCGTGATCGAACGACCTAGTGAATGGAAGTGACTTAGATGGGTTTTGGGCTGTTTGGAGGGGGTTTTGCTGCAACACGCAAAAGGACTTTGCGGTTACCCGGTTAACCGTTGGTGTACCAAACGACCTCCAAATGGAATGAAACTTGATAAGTGGTCTACCGGTGGTATACCAAGGCCACTTGGCAAGACTCGGTCCATTCCGAGAACGTTCAACACCCGCTCACGAAAAGAAACAAGAGGGGTGCGCCGGTGCATGTGGGAGTGCCGGATTGCAAAACGGACAACGGGGAAAAATCTCGGATGCATGAGACGAACACGTATGCAAAAGAGATGCACATGATGACATGATATGAGATGCATGACATGAACAAAATGCAAAACGAAAAACAAAACCCGACCACGTAGGGAATATCATAACACATAGCCAAAAATGGCAAGAGTTGGAGTTACAAATATGGAAAGTTACATCCGGGGTGTTACAACACTCCACCACTACGAGAGGATCTCGTCCCGAGATCTAGGACTGAAAGAACTCCGGATATTCGGAACGGAGGTGATCCTCGCGTTCCCAGGTGGCTTCTCGGTCGGAATGGTGCGACCACTGCACTTTCAGGAATTTGATTGACTTGTTGCGAGTCTTGCGCTCAGTTTCTTCAAGAATAGCAACGGGGTGCTCATGATAAGACATATCTTCTTGGAGGTCAATCTCTTCGAAGTTGATGGTGCGCTCAGGCTTCTTGAAGCACTTGCGAAGCTGTGACACGTGGAACACATCGTGCACATTCGTGAAGTTGGAGGGAAGCTCAAGTTGATAGGCGAGGTCGCCTCTTTTGCCAATGATCTTGAAAGGACCCACGTATCAAGGGGCAAGCTTCCCTTTGATACCGAAGCGACGAGTGCCTTTCATTGGAGAGAAGCGGAGGTAGACATGGTCTCCGATATCGAAAGCCAAATCACGGTGCTTGCTATCAGAGTAACTCTTCTGGCGCGATTGCGCGGCCTTGAGATTGTCACGGATGACTTTACACATTTCTTCAGCATCTGTGATTAAGTCATTGCCAAGAAGTTGGCGTTCACCAGTCTCTGACCAATTGAGAGGAGTACGACACTTTCTGCCATAGAGGATTTCGAATGGGGCCTTGCACGAACTCGCTTGGAAACTGTTGTTGTAGGAGAATTCGGCATATGGAAGACAATCTTCCCATTTCATGCCAAACGAAATGACACAAGCCCTGAGCATATCTTCAAGAATTTGATTTACTCGCTCGACTTGGCCACTAGTTTGAGGATGGAAAGCTGTGCTGAAGCGAATGTTGGTGCCCATGGCCTTCTGGAAGGAGTCCCAGAACTTAGAAGTGAAGATGCTTCCCAGATCTGAAGAAATCAATTGTGGAATGCCGTGCAAGGAGACAATTCTGGAGGTGTATAGCTCTGCCAACTGAGCTGCTGTGATAGATTCTTTGATTGGAAGAAGATGAGGCACTTTTGTAAGCTTGTCGATGACAACGAAGATAGCATCATTTCCGCGCTTGGACTTTGAAAATCCAGTCACGAAGTCCATTTCGATATGATCAAACTTCCATTCTGGGATAGCAAGAGGTTAGAGGAGACCAGCTGGTCGTTGGTGTTCTGCTTTCACCCTTCGACAGACATCACATTCATTCACGAATTGAGCGATTTCTCGCTTCATTCGAGTCCACCAATACGACTGCTTGAGGTCATGGTACATCTTCGTACTTCCAGGATGAATGGAAAGAAGAGAATTGTGTGCCTCGTTCATAATGACTTTCCTTAGATCACCTTTAGGAACCACAATCCGGTCCTCAAAGAATAAAGTGTCTCTGTCATCTATGCGATAGCACTTGTATTTGGAAAGACCCTTGTCAATACCACGTTTTACCTTCTTCACCATGGTATCCAGGAGTTGTGCCTCACGAATTTGATCTTCCAAAGTAGGAGAGACTATGAGGTTGGCAAGAAAGCCTTGAGGAACAACTTGGAGATTTAGCTTGCGGAAAGCTTCACAAAAATCCGGTTGAAATGGCTTGAGGAGTAAGCTGTTGCAATAAGCCTTCCTGCTCAAAGCATCTGCAATGACATTGGCCTTGCTTGGAGTATATTCAATACTCGGATTGTACTCTTGAATCATTTCGACCCATCGAGATTGCCTGAGGTTGAGGTTGAGGTTGGGCTGAGTGAAGATGTACTTGAGACTCTTGTGATCGGTGAATATGTCCACTTTTCTTCCCAACAAGAGATGTCTCCATGTTATTAATGCATGGACAACTGCCGCCAACTCAAGATCGTGAGTGGGGTAGTTCTTTTCGTTGGGCTTCAACTGACGAGAGGTATAGGCCACAACTTTCTTCTCTTGCCTTAACACAGCACCGAGACCTTGGAGAGAAGCATCACAGAAAACGTCGAATGACTTGGATTCGTCAGGAGGAGTTAAGACAGGAGCTGTGACGAGTTTCTCTTTGAGAGTGTTGAAAGCAACGTCACACTCAGGAGACCAGACATACTTCACATGCTTCTAGAGGAGGTTGGAAAGAGGCTTTGCAATCTTAGAGAAATTCTCAATGAATCTTCGGCAATAGCTTGCAAGACCAAGAAAACTGCGAAGCTGTTTGACATTCTGAGGAGGTGCCCAATTCACAATTGCAGACACCTTCTCGGGATTAACAGCGATGCCCTTGGCAGAGATGATATGACCAAGGTAAAGAACTTCATCGAGCCAAAACTCACATTTTGAAAACTTCGCATAAAATTGATACTCTCTAAGCTTGTCGAGCGCCAATCACAAATGTTTGGCATGATCCTTCTTATTCTTGGAGAAGACCAATATATCATCGAGATACACCAGGACGAATTCATTGGTATAGGGGTTGAAGATGAAGTTCATCATTCGAGAGAATGTTGGAGGAGCATTGACAAGGCCGAAAGACATGACAGTATATTCATAAGAACCAAAGCTTGTTCTGAATGCTGTCTTGGGAATATCTTCTTCACGAATGCGAATCTGATGATAACCCATTCTAAGATCAAGCTTGGAGAATACTTTAGCACCTTTGAGTTGCTCGAATAGCTCATTGATGTTGGGAAGTGGATACTTGTTCCTTATTGTCTTCTTGTTCAATGGACGATAGTTGACACAAAGTCGGTCCGTGCCATCCTTCTGCTGGACAAAAAGAACACCACAACCCCATGGAGATGAACTCGGTCTGATCAAACCCAGACGCTCTTGTTCATCGAGCTGTTTCTTCAATTCCTTCAGCTCCTTGGGTCCAAGCTTGTATGGACGCTTGCAAACGGGTTCAGTGCCAGGCTCAAGATCGATAACAAACTCAACTGGCCGGTGAGGAGGCATACCCGGAAGATCTTCTGGAAAGACATCTTGGTACTCACAAACGACTAGAATCTGAGAAATAGCATTCAATTCGCCCTTCTCATTGAGAGAAAATAACCGAATGGTTTCATCACGAACGGCATAAATGATAACATCCTCAGAAGAGTGTGTCAATTGAATTTCCCTGGCAGCATAATGAAGTTGAGCCTTGTGCTTAGAAAGCCAGTCCATCCCGAGAATTAGATCAATATCCGAGTCACCAAGAACAATTGGAGAAGACAGAAATTTATAGTTCCCCATCTTGATGGAAACATCCGGAACCATGGAGCTTGCTTTCATGAGTATACCCGGAGAGACAACTGATAACGGTCTAGGCAAATCTTGAAAAAACAACTCATGCTTGGATGCAAATGGTCTTGAGATGAAAGAAAGCGATGCACCAGTATCAAAAAGAACTTTTGCAGGAATATCATTAACTGAGAGATTACCCATTATAACATCAATAGATTCCTCCGCTTGAGCTGCATTCATCATGTTCACCTTAGCAGACTTGGGATTATGCTTGACCACTGCATTGCTGGAAGATCTCACAGGAGGAGGAGGCGGAAGACGCCTTTGGTTGAAGCACTTGTTAGCATAGTGACCTTTCTGCTGACACTTGTTGCAAGTCACCTCTGAGAGTGGACGATGGTAAGGAGCATTCGACTTTGGAGCTTGATTCTGAGACTTGTTCTGATAGCCAAGGTTGGGTGGGTGGGAAGATCCATGGCCACCTTTGCTCTTCTGCTGGAAAGGCTGACGAAACGGAGGAGGAGGAGGCAACCAGAACTTCTGTTGCTTAGCAGCCACTAGTGAGGAAGAAGAAGACTGAACTGCATCCCGGACTCTCTTCTTAGAAGCCTCACACTTGAGCTGAGCAGCCTCTTGCTTCAGTGCCATATTGTAGAAATCATCATACTTGGTCGGCTCAAAAAGCACGAGAGGTAATTGCAGATCTTCTCTGAGGCCACCTCTGAATTGATAGATCATGCTCTTTTCATCAGGAACGTCTTGCTTAGCGAAGCGAGCGAGTTTCTGAAACTGAGTATTGTATTGATACACGAACATGCTGCCTTGCTTGAGATTGGGGAACTCCTCACACTTGCTCTCAACAACACTTTGTGGAATGTGATGAGCTTTGAAGTCTCGGCGGAAATCATCCCAGGTAATCACACGACCTCCTCTGGAATCTTTGTGTTGTTGGTAACACTCGGCAGCTTGATCCTTGAGTTGAAAAGAAGTGAACTTGACAAAGTCCTCAGGCCTGACATTGCTACATTCAAAATGCTTGTTGATGTCCACGAGCCAATCATCGGCATCTGTGGCCTCGGCACAGTAGCTGAAAGACTTGGGCTGATTTGCGAGAAACTGGTTGAGGGTAGCGAAGTGAGGCTGATTGTTGCCTTGGCCTTGATTTCCTTGATTGCCTTGCCCTTGGGTGCGTTCTTGCAAGAGTTGCAGAATCATCTGAGCATTGTCATTGGTGGTTGCCATGATAGCTTGCCATGCCTCCGGAGGCGGAGGTGGTGGCGGAGGGTTCGCCTGACTCCCTTCATTGCGTTCTGGATTCTGACGCGTTGGCGGAGCCATCCTGAGGAGGGTGACATCCGTTAGCATCTTGATAGACAGATAGGCAAATTGAATCAACGAATAGAAACTGCAACATATAGCCTTCACAATAAACATTCAAACGAGGATGAACGAATGAATCCCATAGTAAATCATCACACTTCCATTAAGTTGAGAAGCTACTTAGAAAAAGGTATGGAATCAACATTTGACTTCGAAGAAACTGGAATACCACAATTCAAAACAAAACAAAGTATTGGCTTGCAGAATAAGCCGGAACAAACATATTGTAACACCCCGCATGTAACTTTCCATATTTGTAACTCCGACTCTTGCCATTTTCGGCTATGTGTTATGATATTCCCTCCGTGGTCGGGTTTTGCTTTTAGTTTTGTATTTTGTTCATGTCATGCATATCATATCATGTCATCATGTGCATTGCATTTGCATACGTGTTCGTCTCATGCATCCGAACATTTTCCCCGTTGTCCGTTTTGCAATCCGGCGCTCCTATCTCCTCCGGCGCACCCCTCTTGTTTTCTTTCGTGAGCGGGTGTCAAACATTCTCGGAATGGACCGAGGCTTGTCAAGTGGCTTTAGTATACCACCCGGAGACCACCGGTCAAGTTTCGTTCCATTTGGAGGTCGTTTGGTACTCCAATGGTTAACCGGGTAACCGCAGATGCCTTCTGTGTGTTGTAGCAAAACCCCCTCTCTAACCAGCCCAAAACCCACCAAACTCTCTTCCATGCTGTAGGTCGTTCGATCACGATCGTGTGGGCGAAAACCGCACCTCATTTGGAGCCTCCTACCTCCCTCTACCTATAAATATGTGAGACCTCCCGTATACAAACGCAGACGAAACCCTACCCTTCTTCCACCTCGCGCCCGGACAAATCCGCCGCCGCCGGACACGTCCACCCGCCACCTCACCTCGGCCAATAGGCCGCTGCCACGTCACTCTGCCGCCGCCTCCAACCAACCGGAGCCCGCCACCTCTCCAGCGCGCGGCGCCCTCTCTCTCCTCCCCGCGCCGCGGGCCCGTCGCCGCCCAGGGCAGGCCCGCCCGGGCCCGAGCTGCGCCGCCCCTTGG
>NC_057802.1:233973798-233996496 GCF_018294505.1 Triticum aestivum | reverse complement strand
GGCGACCGCGCCCCGGCCACCTTCCTCCGGCGCCCCTCCGGTCCCCCCTCGCCGTCCCTCTCGCTCCGTCCGAAGTCCCGGCGAGCCCGAGCTCGTCTTGACTCGATCGGATCTGGAGAACTACTGTGGTTGACTTTCCCCTCGACCCCCCTAAATTTCTCTAAGTTGTTTTTCTCTACAGCATGTGCCCCTGTTCAACATTGCATAACTCTCTACATATAGCTCCGTTTCGCGCGTGTAATATGTCAAATTGTTCGCTTCATGATGTGATACATTTTGTTCAATTGCACATGTCCATTAGAGGTCATCTTGATGCCCAAATCTCTGTTGCAAGAGTGCTAGTTGCCGTTATCTTCTGGTTCTTAGCAGAACTTGGAGATTTGTCATTTTTGTGTCATTTAATCTGTGCATCTTATGGGAATGAGCTCTACATGTGTTTTGTTGTATGCCATTCCATCTTTCCAAGGGTGTATGCCATGTGTTTTTGTGATATCTGTGGGGACTAGCACAAGCATGCAAACTAGGCCCCGTAATGTTTCTGATTTCAGGGACTTGGTGATTTCTCTAAGTCTTTGTCTGCTGTTATTTTGTTGCCATGTAAACTTGATGCTAAAGAGAGATCCATGCATAGTTTGGAGATGTTCAGTAAGGATGTTTTGTAGATATTGTTGTAGTTGATCCATTCCTGCCCTTGTTTGCAATTATGGAGTGCCATAGCATGACTCAATCTTGCTCTACGTTTTCTATAAAATATTTCCGGCAGATTCTTAACATGATATGGAATTTTGCCAAGCTTATTGTTGTTGATCCATGCATGCTATGTACTTGCTCTTGCCATGGTTAGCTTCATAAAAATGTCATCTTACTGTAGATATGCTTTTTTTGTCATGCATTTCTTTGTGGTGAGTGCATCAAGCTCACCAAGATGCCTTCATATTATTATTTCTGCCATGCTCTGTTTTCTGCCAAGTCTGAAACCTGTTAACGAAACTTGCTATGTTTACATGCTTCCCATCATATCTTCTGGCCCTTTTTGGCTTATGGTCAGTAAGGGACTTTTGTCATATGCATTTAGTAGAATACTTCCGTTCCTTCTTTTGCCATGTTAAGTTCCTGTAGCATATTGATTTCATGCTCTGAACATTGCTACCTGATGCTGTTTTCTGCCATGTCCAATAATTTCACCAAGTCTGTGAACCTGTTATCTTTTGCACTTTCGCCATGCTTGTTTGAGGTTGATATGTTGTGATCTAGCCGTAGCTCATTGTTCATCTTTTGTCAATCATCTCCTGTAGTTTACTGTCATATGCTTTGTTGCTATGTTGGAGTGCTGTAGCTTTGTTACTTGTTGCATTTTAAGTGCTATGATGCTGTTAATCGCAGATTCGTGTCATTCTTGTTTTGCTTGCCATTTGCAAACCGTGCATCCGTTTCCGGTGATCTTTATATCGATTTCGACCGAAATCATCTCATCTTTCCAGTGGCATGCTTGGTTTGCCAAGTTACTGCCTTGTTCATCATTTTCCTTCCGGAGCACGCATATGCATCGCATATCATATCTCGCATATCATACATGTTTTGCATCATGTCGCTCGTGCATTCCTCGTGATTGATTGTGGTTCCGTTGCTTGTGTTCTTGTCTTGGGTAGAGCCGGGAGACGAGTTCGTGAACGAGGAACCTGTTGAGTACGCTTACGAGGATCAAGCTTTCGACAACTCTGAGAACCTTGCAGGCAAGATGACCACCCCTCGAAATCACTTCTATCTTTGCTTTGCTAGTTGTTCGCTCTATTGCCATGCCGCGCTACCAATCACTTGCTATATCATGCCTCCCATATTGCCATGTCAGCCTCTAACCACCCTTTCCTAGCAAACCGTTGTTTGCCTAAGTTACCGCTTTTGCTCAGCCCTTCTTATAGCGTTGCTAGTTGCAGGTGAAGTTGAAGTTTGTTCCATGTTCGAACATGGATATGTTGGGATATCACAATATCTCTTATTTAATTAATGCATCTATATATATTTAGTAAAGGGTGGAAGGCTCGGCCTTATGCCTGGTGTTTTGTTCCACTCTTGCCGCCCTAGTTTCTGTTATACCGGGATTATGTTCCTTGAGTTTGCGTTCCTTACACGGTTGGGTGATTTATGGGACCCCCTTGACAGTTCGCCTTGAATAAAACTCCTCCAGCAAGGACCAACCTTGGTTTTTCCATTTGCCACCTAAGCCTTTCCCCCGGGTTTTCGCGAGCCCGAGGGTCATCTTATTTTAACCCCCCCGGGCCAGTGCTCCTTCGAGTGTTGGTCCCCTCTTGGAAACTCGAGGTATGGTTTTACTTGTAGGATGTCTCATCCGGTGTTGCCCTGAGAACAAGATATGTGCAGCTCCTATCGGGATTTATTGGCACATCGGGCGGCTTTGCTGGTCTTGTTTTACCATTGTCGAAATGTCTTGTAAACCGGGATTCCGAGACTGATCGGGTCTTTCCGGGAGAAGGTTTATCCTTCATTGACCGTGAGAGGCTATGATGGGCTAAGTTGGGACACCCCTGCAGGGTATTATCTTTCGAAAGCCGTGCCCGCAGTTATGAGGCAGATGGGAATTTGTTAATGTCCGGTTGTAGAGAACTTGTCACTTGACCCAATTAAAATACATCAATCGTGTGTGTAGCCGTGATGGTCTCTTCTCGGCGGAGTCCGGGAAGTGAACACGGTTTGAGTTATGAATGACGTAAGTAGGAGTTCAGGATCACTTCTTGGTCATTTCTAAAAGACGACTGTTCCATTGCTTCTCTCCTCGCTCTCTTTTGCGTATGTTAGCCACCATATATGCTTATTGCCGCTGCAGCTCCACCTCATTGCACCATCCTTTTCTATAAGCTTAAATAGTTTTGATCTCGCGGGTGTGAGATTGCTGAGTCCTCGTGACTCACAGATTCTACCAAAACAGTTGCAGGTGCCGACGATGCCAGTGCAGATGATGGGATCGATCTCAAGTGCGAGTTCGATGAGGAACGTGGTCGTTACTATGTGTCTTTTCCTGATGATCAGTAGTGGAGCCCAGTTGGGACGATCGGGGATCTAGCATTTGGGGTTATCTTATTTTCATCTGGTTTTTGACCGTAGCCGGTCTATATGTGTGTATTTTGGATGATGTATGAATTATATTCATGTATTGTGTGAAGTGGCGATTGTAAGCCAACTCTTTATCCCATTCTTGTTCATTACATGGGATTGTGTGAAGATGACCCTTCTTGCGACAAAACCACTATGCGGTTATGCCTCTAAGTCGTGCCTCGACAAGTGGGAGATATAGCCGCATCATGGGCGTTACAAATTGGTAATCAGAGCCATCCCCGACTTAGGAGCCCCCTGCTTGATCGAATCGCTGGCGTTGTTGAGTCTAGAACAAAAATGTTTTGAGTCTTAGGATTATATATATCGGAGAGTAGGATTCTTTTTACTCCTCAGTCCCTTCGTCGCTCTGGTGAGGTCTCCTGACGTAGAAGTTTTGACTCTTCTCTCCTCAAACTTCACAAAAAAAAATTAGGATCACGCGGGTATCTTGGAATCGTTCCGATGGATTTGTGACGAGAACATTGTTCTTGGTGCCTCCTGACATTTAGGGGTTGTGGCAGTGTCCCGGGGAGTTGAGCTCCGAGGTGTTGTCGTCACAATTTTATCGTTGTAGTTCTGGAATACCTGAGTTTTGCCGACATCGAAATCTCTTTTATGCAGTTGTTGGTGAGATCACCTCGACGCCACCCAGTACTGGGGCGGGAGTTCGGGAGTATTGCCATAACTCGTATAACGGATGTTTTTCGAAGGTTGAGGTAAACGATTTCCGAAGGTTTCTTGGTTATGTGTTGACGGATGGATACAGCTGGATCAAGGGATTGCTAGTTTGGGTGATATATTTTGTGTCCCCTGTATCCCCAACACCAGATTGCATAACCAGAAAGTTTCAGGAGTTTATAAGTGGGAATTCTAGTAGCCTCAGGATATCTTTCCGACAGACGCATGATATGAGATTGGGGTTCGATGTCTAGTGGTTCGCCTGTACACGGTTGGTTTTACAGTGGTCTCGTAGTGTCTTAAAGAGTCCTTGGCTATGCCGACTCGGGGACGCTTCGTATGTCATGTGCACAGCCTTGTACATGATGGTGCTGTACGATTGAGCCCGTGTGGGCCCCACCACGAAAACTTCGGACGAAATCTCTATCTTATGTTTGTTCCGGCTTATTCTGCAAGCCAATACTTTGTTTTATTTTGAATTGTGGTATTCGAGTTGCTCCGAAGTCAGATGTTGCTTCCATACCTTTTTTTCTAAGTGCCTTCTCAACTTATGGAAGTGTGATGATTTACTACGGAATTCATTCGTTCATCTTCGTTCGAATGTTTATTGTGAAGACTATATGTTGCAATTTCTATCCGTTGATTCTACTATCTATTTGTCTATCAAGATGCTAACGGATGTCACCCTCTTCAGGATGGCTCCGCCAACGCGTCAGAATCCGGATCGCAATGAAGGGAGTCAAGCGAACCCTCCGCCACCACCTTCGCCTCTGGAGGCATGGCAAGCTATCATGGCAGCCACCAATGCCAATGCTCAGATGATTCTGCAACTCTTGCAAGAACGCACCCAAGGGCAAGGCAATCAAGGTCAAGGCAACAATCAGTTTCACTTTGCTACTCTCAACCAGTTTCTCGCAAATCAGCCCAAGTCTTTCAGCTACTCTGCCGAGGCCACGGATGCCGATGATTGGCTCGTGGACATGAACAAGCATTTTGAATGTAGCAATGTCAGGCCTGAGGACTATGTCAAGTTCGCTTCTTTCCAGCTCAAGGACCAAGCTGCTGATTGGTTTCAGCAATACAAAGATTCCAGAGGAGGTCGTGTGATCACTTGGACTGACTTCTGTCGGGATTTCAAAGCGCACCACATTCCACAAAGTGTTGTTGAGAGGAAGCGTGAGGAGTTCCGCAATCTGAAGCAAGGCAACATGTCTGTGTATCAATACAACATTCAGTTTCAGAAACTTGCTCGCTTCGCTAAACAAGACGTTCCTGATGAAAAGAGCATGATCTATGACTTCAGAGGTGGCCTTAGAGAGGATCTGCAGTTAGCTCTCGTTCTTGTTGAGCCTACTCAGTTTGATCAATTCTACAATATGGCACTGAAGCAAGAGGCTGCTCAGCTCAAGTGTGAGGCTGCTAAGAAGAGAGTCAGAGACGCAGTTCAGTCTTCTTCTTCCTCACTTGTGGCAGCTAAGCAACAGAAGTTCTGGTTGCCTCCTCCTCCTCCGTTTCGTCAGCCTTACCAGCAGAAGAACAAAGGTGGCCATGGTTCTTCCAACTCTGGCTATCAGAACAAGTCTCAGAATCAAGCTCCAAAGTCCAATGCTCCTTATCACCGTCCACTCTCAGAGGTGACTTGCAACAAGTGTCAGCAGAAAGGTCACTATGCTAACAAGTGCTTCAACCAAAGGCGTCTGCCTCCTCCTCCTCCTGTCAGATCTTCCAGCAATGCAGTGGTCAAACATAATCCAAAGTCTGCAAAGGTGAACATGATGAATGCAGCTCAAGCGGAGGAATCTACTGATGTGATAATGGGTAATCTCTCAGTTAATGATATTCCTGCAAAAGTCTTATTTGATACTGGTGCATCGCATTCTTTCTTGTCATACCCATTTGCATCGAAGCACAATGTTGACACAGAGATTTTATCCAAAGTTATGCAAGTTGTTTCTCCGGGAAAACTTTTGACTTCTAGTTTGGTTGCTCCCGATGTTTCCATCAAGATGGGCGACTATAAATTTCTGTCTTCTCTAGTTGTTCTTGGTGACTCGGATATTGATTTAATTCTCTGGATGGACTGGCTTTCTAAGCACAAGGCTCAACCTGATTGTGCTGCTAGGGAAATTCAATTGACACACTCTTCTGAGGATGTTATCATTTATGCCGCTCGTGATGAAACCATTCAGTTTTTTTCTCTCAATGAGAAGGGGGAATTGAATGCCATCTCTCAAATTCCAGTCGTTTGTGAGTATCAAGATGTCTTTCCAGAAGAGCTTCCGGGTATGCCTCCTCATCGGCAAGTTGAGTTCGTTATCGAACTAGAGCCTGGCACTGAACCCGTTTGCAAGCGTCCATACAAGCTTGGACCCAACAAGCTGAAGGAATTGAAGTAACGGCTCGATGAACAAGAGCGTCTGGGTTTGATCAGACCGAGTTCTTCTCCATGGGGTTGTGGTGTTCTTTTTGTCAAGAAAAAGGATGGCGCGGACCGACTTTGTGTCGACTACCGTCCATTGAACAAGAAGACAATAAAGAACAAGTATCCACTTCCCAACATCAATGAGCTATTCGAGCAACTCAAAGGTGCTAAAGTATTCTCCAAGCTTGACCTTCGTATGGGCTATCATCAGATTCGCATTCGTGAAGAAGATATTCCCGAGACAGCATTCAGAACAAGCTTTGGTTCTTATGAATATACTGTCGTGTCTTTCGGCCTTGTCAATGCACCTCCAGTTTTCTCTCGGATGATGAATTTCATCTTCAACCCCTATACCAATGAATTCGTCCTGGTGTATCTCGATGATATCTTGGTCTTCTCCAAGAATAAGAAGGACCATGCCAAACATTTGCGATTGGTGCTCGACAAGCTCAGAGAGTATCAATTCTATGTGAAGTACTCCAAATGTGAGTTTTGGCTCGATGAAGTTCTTTTCCTTGGTCACATCATCTCTGCCAAGGGCATCGCTGTTAACCCCGAGAAGGTGTCCGCAATTGTGAATTGGGAACCTCCTCAGAATGTCAAGCAGCTCCGCAGTTTTCTTGGTCTTGCAAGCTATTGCCGAAGATTCGTCGAGAATTTCTCCAAGATTGCAAAGCCTCTTTCCAACCTCCTGCAGAAGCATGTGAAGTATGTCTGGTCTCCTGAGTGTGACGTTGCTTTCAACACTCTCAAAGAGAAACTAGTCACAGCTCCTATCCTAACTCCTCCTGATGAATCCAAGCCATTTGATGTTTTCTGTGATGCTTCTCTCCAAGGTCTCGGTGCTGTGTTAATGCAAGAGAAGAAAGTTGTGGCCTATACCTCTCGTCAGTTAAAGCCCAATCAGAAGAACTACCCCACTCACGATCTTGAGTTGGCGGCAGTTGTCCATGCATTAATAACATGGAGACATCTCTTGTTGGGAAGACAAGTGGACATTTCCACCGATCACAAGAGTCTCAAGTACATCTTCACTCAGCCCAACCTCAACCTCAGGCAAACTCGATGGGTCGAAATGATTCAGGAGTACAATCCGAGTATTGAATATACTCCAGGCAAGGCCAATGTCATTGCAGATGCTTTAAGCAGGAAGGCTTATTGCAACAGCTTAATTCTCAAGCCTTTCCAACCGGATCTTTGTGAAGCTTTCCGCAAGCTGAATCTCCAAGTTGTTCCTCAAGGCTTTCTTGCCAACCTCATAGTCTCTCCTACTTTGGAATATCAAATTCATGAGGCACAACTTCTTGATGCCATGGTGAAGAAGGTGAAACGTGGTATCGACAAGGGTCTTTCCAAATACAAGTGCTATCGCATTGATGACAGAGACACTTTATTCTTCGAGGACCGGATTGTGGTTCCTAAAGGTGATCTAAGGAAAGTCATTATGAACGAGGCACACAATTCTCTCCTTTCCATTCATCCTGGAAGTACGAAGATGTACCATGATCTCAAGCAGTCGTATTGGTGGACTCGAATGAAGCGAGAAATTGCTCAATTCGTGAATGAATGTTGTTGAGGATATAACCGTTGGAGTCACCCGCCCAGGAGGGGCCGGGTTACCCATGATGGTTACTACGCGAAGCCCAGTACCAAAGATGAAGACGGCGGGTCAATAACGGGCCCAAGACCCGGAGATGGCTTAAGGCCCGTAGCATTAGCCGCCGTTAGGGTAAAACTTGTAGTGTAAGGCAAGAATAGATAAGAGTCCGAGCCGGACACTGTTATGAGCCGGCCGGGACTCTGAGAGCCGCTGGGCGTCAATCTCTCTATATAAAGGGACGACCCGGCGGCGGTTCAGGACAAGGAAGATCTCGTCGAGAGCCAGGTATAGCAGTTAAGCTCCCTGGTCATCGAAACCCTAATCAATACCACCTCAACTGGACGTAGGCTTTTACCTTCACCGTAAGGGGCCGAACCAGTATAACCCTCGTGTTTCCTTGTCCCGTTTATCCCCTTCAAGCTTCCTAACTGCGATGGCTCCACGACTAAGTCCTAGCTCGAGGACATCTGCCGTGAAAATTCCACGACAGTTGGCGCCCACCGTGGGGCCAGCGCATGGTGGATTTGAGTTCTTGAAGGGCAGCTTCGAAGGGCTCAAGGGATACGCTGTGGGCCGGATGACCAAGAGTCGTCGCGGCAAGCTCTACATCGACGATGCAAACTGGGGCCCCGACGCCAGGTCAATTGAGTATGGGTACCGGGTCCCCTTCGGCGGAGTTCATGTCTTCATTGGCAAGATTGGTGAGCCGGGCCCTGAGCCAGATATCTGCGCCGATCTCATCGAGACGGCTCAGCGCGCACGACCTGCCCGGGCCCTACCTGCCTTGAAGCATGCTTTTGTGGGATGTATCCATGGAGGGCTCTCTGATGGATCTGGATCTGGTGATGAGACGGCCGCCGGCTCTGACGGCGAGTCGTCCACAGATGAGTCAAACTCGTTGTATCAACTTCAAGATGGCAGGCTCAGGGGTTGTTCCGATGGTGACAGTATTTCGGACCCGTTTGAGCCGCCGAGCCGGGTTGGAATCTTCATTGCGGGTGCACAGCCAGTTCAGAACCCTGCTGTTGGGTCGGGAAACCCGGTGCCCTCGCCGGCTCAGGTGCTGATGGATCTCACGGACAAGATGACGGCCCTGTTGACCGCCACGGATGACCCGGCGGATCAAGCTCAGCATGACGCGGAGGTGGCACAGTTAAAGTTAGATCTAGTGAAAGCCAAGGAGGATCTGGCGGCGGAAGGGATCAGGATGGCTGCGGAGAGGGCGGCTCTCGACGCCCAGACTCAGTTGATTCAGGCGCAGTCCTTCAGGCTCACGATGGATCAGAACGCGTCCAATGAGGTCATGAGAAGGAGGCATCAAAAGGCCCAATCTCGACTCCCTCCGGTCTACGATCCTCGAAACCTCTTTAACACGCCAGGTGCAGGGTCTAGTAACCCGCCGGGGGTCATAGTGCCTGGGGCTGGGACACCTACTCAGCCACAAGTGATGGGGCCTCCCCGGGTGAACCCTGCCCCGCCTCAGTATGTGCCAATACCACCGGGTCATTATGCTAACCCGCTGGAAAACATGGTCGCCGCAGTAGCACGGCTGGCGGCTCTCCCAATTGACGGCGACTCTCCAACGACTGTTGAAACCTGCCGGGTCAGAGACCTCCTTCAGACAGCGCTGGCGCAGCAAGAGGCGTACTCTTACAGCTGGGACAGGATACATTCAACCCCTCGTCCGGGCCGGAGCCCGAGTTATAGCAGACACATGGTTTCAGCGACCGGCTCAAGTAATGTCCAACGGCATGACTTGCCCCCTGGCCATGGCCCGGCTCATAACGGGGCCTTTCACGCAACAGACCAAGACAGAGCGCGGCAAGAGGCGGAGCAGGTGCCTCAGTTGACGGCTTACCAGACTCCCCGGGCTTATCCGACGACTTCCGTCGATGTGGGTATCCCTACGAGGACTGGAGGTGTCCCTTGTTTAGTGCCGGCTCTCCGCAATGAGCGTCTACCCAAGGATTTCAAAGGTCCTAGGAAGGTGCCTAATTACACGGCTGATTTACAACCCGGAGCCTGGATCGAGAGTTACGAGATGGCCATGGAATTGCTGGAGGTCAGTGAAGCGGCGATGGCCAAGTACTTCACCATGATGTTAGATGGGACTGCCCGCACTTGGTTGAAAGGGCTACCACCGAATTTCATCGGGTCTTGGGCTGAGCTGAAAGCCCGGTTCATCCAAAACTTCAAGGATACCTATAGGCAGTCTATGTCAATTGTAGATTTGACTAACTGTAAACAGCAGGAGGGTGAGTCTACGACGCATTGGGTTCGCCGGGTCAAAGAGATCATACATTCATCTGATAAGATGGATGCCGGCTCTGCAGTCTTAATGTTGGAGCAGAATTGTCGTTTCCTGCCCCTGAAGATGAAACTCGGGCGGCTTAAGCGCGACTGCAATGATATGGGTACGCTGATGGCGGCTCTCGTCAAGTACGCCGACTCTGATAGTACCAAGTACCCCGCTTCAGATGATGAAAGGACAGGGAAGGGAAAGAAGAACGGGAATGGCAAGGGTCCTCAGCATAACCCGGGGAACCAAGGAGGTGGCAAGCGTAAGGCCGACAACAGCGTAGAGTTCGTGGCCAACGCCAGCTCACAGGGTAATAACCAGCGATGCAAGGGGAGGCCACCTCCCCGAGCCGGCGGGTCAGGCCCAACGCTGGAGCAGCTGTTGAATGAGCCTTGTCCAAGGCATGGCTCTAGGGAGAAGCCAGCTACTCATCTATGGAAGGATTGCGCAATCATGAAGGCCTTTGAGAATTCCAATGCCTTTAATGGCAACAATGGCCCGGGCGGCGGCTCAGGCGCTGGCGGTTTTCATGGCCCGGGCGGCGGCTCAAATTCTAATCCACAGAACGGTCAAGGGGGCTTTAATCAGCAGTCTGGCCAGGGTCATCAACAGCAGCAGGGGGGTTATCAGACCAATCCAAAGCAGCTTAACGGTGGACAGTATCATGTATTTACCACCAGTCTGTGTAAGCGAGATCAGAAGCTTCATAAGATGGTCTGAGCAGCCTATCGTGTGGAGTAGGGAGGATCACCCTCCCCAGGTTGATAATCCGGGTCACTTGGCCTTGATGGTGGCTCCTCAGGTGGGAGGATATAAGTTCACTAAGGTGCTCATGGATGGAGGCAGCAGCATCAACATCCTCTATTATGAGACTTTCTGTCGTATGGGGTTGATTGATAAGAACCTCAGCCAGTCAAACACTATTTTCTATGGTGTGGTGCCTAGTAAGTCGGCTTATCCAGTTGGCAAGATCGAGTTGGAAGTGGCCTTTGGAGACGAGTACAACTACAGGGTGGAAAAATTGACCTTTGAGGTGGTCAAGATAAGAAGTCCGTATCATGCCATATTTGGACGGCCGGCTTACGCCAAGTTCATGGCACGGCCATGTTACGTGTATTTACAGCTCAAGATGCCGGGTCACAATGGGACCATTACGGTTCATGGCAGCCGGAAGGTGGCCTTGGAGTGTGAGGAAGGCGATGCAGCTTATGCAGAATCTATTTGTGCAACAGAGGAGTTGAAATTTTACAAGGACAATGTTGACCCAACAGATATGACCTCTCTGAATAAGCCGATTACGGAGCATGAGCCGGCAATGAAATTTAAGTCGGCTGATGAGACTTAACTTGTTGATTTCGTTCCAGGTGATTCATCTCAGCAGTTTAGCATCAGTGCCAATCTGGATCCAAAATAAGAAAGCGCGCTCATCGAGTTCATCCGTGAGAATAGGGACATTTTTGCATGGAAACCTTCTGACATGCCAGGTGTACCTAGAGAACTCGCTGAGCACACTCTCAATGTTGATCCGAAATTTAAGCCGGTCAGGCAATTCCTTCGGCGGTTTAATGAAGAGAGGCGGAAAGCCATTGGTGAAGAGGTGGCCCAGCTCTTGGCGGCCGGGTTTATTGTTGAAGTCTTTCACCCAGAGTGGTTAGCTAACCCGGTGCTCGTGCTCAAGAAGAATGGCACCTGGCGGATGTGTGTGGACTACACGGACTTAAACAAGGCATGTCCGGCTGATCCTTTTGCCCTTCCCCGTATTGATCAAATCATTGATGGTACGGCGGGTTGCGAGCGCTTAAGTTTCTTGGATGCTTATTCTGGATACCATCAGATTAAAATGGCAGTTAAGGACCAGGAGAAGACGGCGTTCATCACTCCCTTTGGAGCCTTCTGCTATGTGTCTATGCCTTTTGGACTCAAGAGTGCACAGGCGACTTATCAGCGTTGCGTGCAGAACTGTCTTCATAACCAGATTGGGCGCAATGTTCATGCCTATGTGGATGATATTGTGGTTAAGTCCAGGGAGAAGGAAACTTTGATAGATGATCTGAGGGAAACCTTTGATAATAACCGGGTCTACAAGATGATGCTTAACCCGGCCAAGTGTGTTTTTGGTGTTCCTGCAGGCAAGCTCTTGGGTTTCTTGGTTTCTAACAGAGGCATTGAAGCTAACCCGGAGAAGATCAAGACAATCACCTCTCTGGCTAAGCCGGCGTGTATAAATGACGTCCAGCGCCTGGCGGGTCGTATTGCTGCTTTAAGCTGGTTTATAAGCCGTTTGGGTGAGAAGGCCATGCCATTGTACAAGTTGATGAAGAAAACTGATGACTTTGTCTAGAATGATGCTGCTAATACTGCTTTTGAGGATTTGAAGAGACAGCTGGCAGAGCCCCCAGTCCTTGCTGCTCCGGTTGACAAGGAGCCTTTATTGCTGTATGTAGCTGCTAACACACGGGCCATCAGTGTGGCTGTGGTGTTGGAGTGCAAGGAAGAGGGTAAGGAGCATCCGGTTCAGCGGCCGGTTTATTACGTCAGTGAAGTGCTCATCGAGTCCAAACAGCGGTATCCACATTGGCAGAAGCTTGTTTATGGTGTGTTCATGGCAAGCCGGAAGCTTAAGCATTCTTTCCAGGGTCACCCTATCACTGTGGTTAGTTCTGCTCCCCTTGGAGATATCATCAAAAACAGAGAAGCCACAGGGAGAGTAGCTAAGTGGGCTATAGAGCTCGGGCCTCATGGTCTGAAATATGTACCACACACTGCTGTTAAATCTCAAGCCTTGGTGGATTTCATCAACAATTGGACAGAGCTACAAGTGCCTGAAGAAAAGCCAGATAACACATATTGGACTATTCACTTCGATGGGTCCAGGTAATTGGACGGCTCGGGGGCTGGAGTTGTATTGGCTTCCCCTAAAGGTGACAAGTTTCATTATGTGCTACGGTTGATGTTTCCTTGCACTAACAATGCGGCTGAGTACGAAGCTTTCCTCCATGGTCTTCGGATGGTTAAGGAGATGAGCTTGAGCCGGGTAAGGTGTTTCGGCGACTCAGACTTAGTGGCTCAACAAGTATCAGGCAAGTGGGACTCCAAGGACCCTCTCATGGCGGCTTATCACCGTGAAGTTGATGCCATTGCTGGACACTTTCAGGGTTACCAAGTAGAGCACATCGATCGCAGGAAGAACGAGGCAGCTGATGCATTAAGCCGGCTGGGCTCTCAGCGAAAACCGGTGCCGCCGAATACTTTCCTGGACGTCTTGCATAACCCTTCTATTAAGGTACCTACAGAGGAAGATTTGGTTGTCCCTGACCCGGAGGCACAGTTGGTGGCGGCTCTCCACATCACCCCGGACTGGACGGTGCCATACTTGGCTTACATGACCCGGGGAGATTTGCTTGAGGATGAAACTTTGGCCAGACAAATAACCCGGCGGTCTAAGTCAATGGTTGTTATCAATGGTGAGCTGCATCGCCGCAGTGTTACGGGAGCGTTCCAGCGTTGTGTCTCCCCTGAGGAAGGTCAAGAAATTTTGCGCGAGATTCATGAAGGGGATTGTGGCCATCATGCCGGCTCAAAATCCCTTGTGGCCAAAGCTTTTCGTCATGGTTTTTATTGGCTGACGGCTCATGCTGATGCGGAGGACTTGGTCAGTAAGTGCGATGGTTGCCAGAGGTTCTCGTGACGGGCTCATGTGCCGGCTCAGGAGCTGAGGATGATACCAATCACTTGGCCATTTGCGGTCTGGGGGCTCGATATGGTTGGGCCTTTTAAAAGGTCCAAGGACAAGAAGACCCACCTCTTGGTGGCAGTTGACAAATTCACAAAGTGGGTTGAAGCCGAGCCAGTTAGCAAGTGTGATGCAACCACGGCGGTTCAGTTCATGAAAAGGGTGATATTTCGTTTTGGCTTTCCACACAGCATTATAACTGACAATGGTACCAATCTGTCCAAGGGCGCCATGGAGGAGTTTTGTCAACGAGAGCATATTCGACTTGATGTTTCATCAGTGGCTCACCCTCAATCCAATGGTCAAGCTGAGAGGGCTAATCAGGAGATTCTGAAAGGCATCAGGCCCCGGCTTTTGGTCCCTTTGCAACGGACGCCGGGTTGTTGGGTGGAGGAGTTACCCTCCGTGTTATGGAGCATCAATACTACTCCTAATAGGTCTACAGGCTTTACGCCTTTCTTCATGGTTTATGGAGCAGAAGCAGTCCTCCCCAGTGACATCCGTCATGACTCGCCTCGAGTGGCGGCTTATGTTGAGGCGGATAATGAACAGGCGTGCCAAGATGCTCTTGACTTGTTGGACGAACAGCGTGATGTGGCAGCAGCTCGATCAGCGATTTACCAGCAAGACCTGCGCCGTTATCACAGTCGCCGGGTTAAGTCCCGGGTCTTCCAGGAAGGTGATCTGGTGCTCCGGCTCATCCTAGATCAAACAGATGCACACAAGCTATCCCCGCCTTGGGAAGGACCCTTTGTGGTCAGCAAGAACTTGCACAACGGGTCATATTACCTCATTGACATTCGGGAGCACAAAGATTCACGCAAGTCGGAGGAGGAGACCCGTCGGCCGTGGAACATAGCTCAGCTTCGGCCTTATTACACTTGAGCCACCGGCTCTCATAATGTACATATTTCTATAAGCCATGTATATATTATGATAAGCAATAAAGCAGGACCTCTGTCCATTTTCTCCTCCAAAGGTAAATGTGTTGTTTCCATTACAAGATCACATGGTAACATGGAGGTGGATCCGGCTTATGATCGTATTCGAATCTAGCCGTACGCAATATAATCACTTGGGGGCTTCCTGTTCAAACATAGGTCGTATTCGAACCAAAGAGAACATAGCTATCGATACCCACTTGATTGGCAAAGTGCCGAGCTCATTGGGGAGTTTTCTTTGATCATATTTGAATCATAGCTCAACCCCCTTTGGGAACCGACGCGGATCGTATTCGAATCAGCATCGTTAAACAACTCTTAAGGTCATTTGGGGGCTTCCTGTTCAAACATGGGTCGTATTCGAACCAAAGAGAACATAGTTGTCGGTACCCTCTTGATCGGCATCGCCAAACCCACTGGGGGCTATATGATCGCATTCGAATCTTAGCTTAACCCCTTTGGGACGGGTCTTTGGTCGTATTCGAACCGGAAACCCCTAAGTTTGATTTTCTGATTTACAACAAGTTCTTTGGTTGTATCAACAGGGTACACGGCGGTTCTTATTCCGCCGACTTAACTTTGATTCACAAGGTTAGTCACACACAATCAGCATTACCAAGACAGGTAAACCGGAGTTGAGGTACCAACCTTATTATCCGGGTTATATAAACCGGAAGCGGACTTGAAGGCCTGTAAGTATGTTATTACGGTTATATCAAGGACATAATTGAGGACCAGTCTTTGGTGACTTAGATTCATATTCTGGGTTATATGTATGAGACTATGATTCTCAGTGCGGTAAGCCGCCTAGAGACTTGTGACTTGTTTTTCTATGCAGGATAGATAAAAACGGCTATTTGAGCTTAAGGAAAATAAATGATCAATTATGACCCGGAAGAATATAAGGAGGCAACTTCAATGGAGTTAAGCATTCAATACGTGCACGATGGCACGACAAAGTTAAAATGTTGGTCCTACTCTATTACAAGACTCCCCGAGTCCAAAAGAGTGAAGCATTGTTTAACAAGCCGCCTAAAGAGTCAAGATGCTTGCCGGGTTGAAGCTTCCGGCTCATCCCTCTCCGCTCCTCCGGCTGTTCCCAAGACCTGGAAGGTTGACGATTTCCAGTCAATGCCGCTCAAAGCTTCAAATTGAGCTTCCTCGTCAATTAACCCGGCCGAGTCAATTTCCGGGGCAAAGGTGTGCTTACGAGTCGGCGGGACCAAGCTGACGGCTTCATAACGCGGAGTGGGGATCCTCTGATTCTCTGCGTCGTAACCCGGCTGGTACTTGGTCAGATCGGTGTCATTCCCAATCAGGGTGGCCACCGGGCGCACGATCTTCACACAGGCAGCAAAGTCCTTTTGGTCGAAGGAGGTGCCGTCTTCCTTCAGGCTGGGGTAACCAAGTGCAATGTCCTCCGGGTCTAGCCCTGGAAGGAAAGCCTTGGCCCGGCTCAGAGCAGCTATGGCTCTGGCTCTTGTAGAAGCTCGCCGCAGCTCTTGGAAACGCTGAGGAAGAACGGCAAGCCAGCGAAGCACGTCTGCCAGGTGAGTTGGAACCTCATTGGATAAGGCCACCACGGCCAAGGCGCGCTGTGACCCGGTGTAGAGTTGCTCCACCAGAGTGTACACGGCCTTCAACTTGGTCAGCACATTTTGATTGAGGTTGGCGCTTCTGGGACCTGTTTAACAAAGTAAGATAAGCCGCTGGCAATGATGGGAGTTATGAGACATAAAGACTATAAACTTGTCAAGAGCCGGCGGAATGACTTACCGAAGATTGCGGCGACCATCTGTGACACGTGGCGCTTTAAGCCGGAGAGTTCGGCGGTTCTCTCCGTCAGAGTCTTCTCCGCCTGTTCGGCCCGGCTTACCAGAGCAGCTTTCTCTTCGACCCAAGTTTTCCTTTCAGCCTCAAACTTCTTCTTCACCTTCTCTTGAGCAGCAATACTGGACTCAAATTTGGCGTTGGCCTTCTGGGTCTCAGTTTCCTGAGTCTTCAGGCGGTTCTTTAGCTCAGAGATATCAGCCTCAAATTTTTTGCAAGCAGCCTGCACAATTTCCGGGTTATAGTATGAACAATTATTATGCAATTTTAAAGTCCCAAGCACTTTCCAAGCAAAGACACTTGGCACTTGGGGCTAATGCATGTCGAAAGTTTCTATCTACAAATTGCCGGTTCATGGAAGTAAGCCGGAAATTAAGTCTACAACATATTCTATCATAAGTCGTAGACTTGGGGGCTAGTATGGTAAACATGAGTATGCAGTAAGCAGTAGAGTGGTACCTCAGACTTCTGCTGTATCTGCTTCACCATGTCAATCTCCAAATCCCGGCTGCTGTGCACTTGATTGACATAGCCAGAGATGATCTCTCCAATGCTCAGGTTGGCGTAGTTGGTGATGTCCAGCTTGGCCCGGCGGCGCTCTAGCAACTCTTCCTTCGCAGAGCACTTAGCCAGCGCAGTGGGTCTCCCCGGCTCGACAAACTCCGTCCGGGTGATTACCACGTCCGGGTCATCGGCCGGCCGAGCCGGGCTGGAGATGTCCGGGTTAGTGGAAGTCTCCATGGCTGGCTCGTCGGTTGGAGTGGTGGCTTCAGGAGCAGAGGCAGCTGGCGGCTCTTGGGCTGAAACCTCCGGCTCAGGCAAGACCGGCTCTTCGACCGGCTTATTCTTCATCGCTCTTTTACTGAGCTTTGCCTGGGCACTGAAAGAACAAAAGGTTAGTACAAAAGCATGAGTAAAGATAAGCACAACAAGAGATGATCATCATTACTCGGGTACGGTCTTGAAAGTCGGCAGGTTCGATTGCATCGAGTCACTAGAGGAAGGTGAAGTTTCCTCACAGTTTGAATCAGAAGAATTGAGCGGTTGATGTGTAACACCCGCCAAAGGATGAAAAGGATATAAGTTGGAGATAACCTCGGTCCGGCGCTTCCTCGACGCTTCAGGTAAGCCGGAGGAGAGGTCATCTTTGTTGGTCCGGGTGTGCCGCCGGCTCTCATGAATCTATTGCTTCAAAAGAAATTGAGGATCTTGATAAGCTAAAGGATGTGAAAATCTTACTTTCTGGGTTACTCTTCGGACTTTCAGCCTTGGCAAGGGCTCCGAGTCGGAGGAAAGTGTCATTACCTCTTCAGTCATCGGGTTACTTGCTCCGGTGTCATCCTGTGGATAGTCAAGTTAATAAGGTGGCCGAAAGACAGCAGAAAAGCGGAAACAAAGACAAGAGCTTACAGATTCAGGGGTTACCTCTGACTCGGAGCTGTCACTTAGTTGAAGCAGCTCTGAGGCAGTAGGCCTGCTTCCTTTCTTGCGGGGAGCGGCTCTCCTGGCGGCTTTCTTAGCCTTTCTGGCTTTTTTAGCCGCCTCATGGTCGTACTTGACCTTCCAGAATTTATCATCAGCCTGAAATATACAATGAAGACTTTTTAAGGTTCAGATGAAGACTATCTAAGGAGAAAATAAGATGTTCAGATCAGTGGCTTACCACTGGGGCCGGGTTAGTCTTGCAGAAGGGGCTTAAGCCGGTCCTCTCGCAGTCTGTCAAGCTCTCATTTAAGAGGGCCTTGGTCATGTCGTCAACCACGTCTTCAGGTAGATCGTTGCGGCTGTGTCGCAGAGGGTCATCTTTCCGGCCCGTGTAATCACACATTAAGCCGGGGCGGAGGCTTAAGGGGATCACCCGCCAGGAGATCCAGACCCGGACCAGATCAATGCCGTTGAGGCCGTTGCCCAGGAGAGCCTTGATCTTGTTGATGGCGGGGATCAGAGGTTGACGCTCCGCCTGAGATAGTTTGTCTGGCAGAGGGTGGTTTGGTTCCAGACGCACGGCGCGAAAGCCGGGCAGAAGGCTCTCGTCAGCCGGACACGTGTCCTGGCAATAGAACCACGTCTGGTTCTAGTCCTTTGGATGGCTGGGCGGCTCAGCGTAACGAAAGAGGCAGTCTCTCCGGCGTTGAATGGAGATTCCACCAAGTTCCAGGCTCGGTCCGTTGGCGCATTCATTCTGGCGGTTCAAATAGAATAGCTCTCTAAAGAGCAGAAGGCTGGGCTCTTCTCCAAGGTAGACTTCGCAGAATACTTGGAAGTTGCATATATTTGACACGGAATTGGGTCCTATGTCTTATGGTCGCAGATCAAAGAAATTCAGCACATCTCTAAAGAACTTTGAGCCGGGCGGTGCGAAGCCCCGGCTCATGTGATCCGCAAATATCACCACCTCCCCATCCCGTGGTTGCGGTCTCTCCACTGACGGGTCAGGGGCACGGTAGGACATGACATCCTTCTTGGGCAGATAACCCGTCTTCACGAAGTCCGCTAAGGTTTCGTCAGTAACAGTGGATCTCATCCAGTTGCACGTGATGGGTGCCTTGGGAGCTTTGGGAGGCATGGTGAAAGATGGAAGCCTATGATAAAAGGAAATGTCCGGTTCAAGTATAAGCCGGAGGAAGTTTACAGTTCAATGTTTCAAGTGGCGGCTTATGAAGGGGCCTAATGACAGAAGGCTAAATGCATCGGGTTATCTAAGCCGCTGAGGGCATCGTCAGTAAATGTGATGGTCTAAAGCCCTATTATGAATAAGCCAGAAATTTCTACGGCGTGTGACCTCTTTAAGCCGGATATATGAGTCGCCATAACTAAACAGATGCAATTTTTGACTAAGTGTGGCGCAAACAAGTTTCACACATCACGGTAATTATTCAGGATAACACGATCGACTGGAAAGGGAAAGTCTCTAGACCTAAAACAGACGCAGAAGAAGTTCATATGTTCGAACGGAGCCTTTATGCAATGAGAAGGGATCTATGTACATTGGAAACGGGCATGAAACAACTACCGCAACAGTTCTATACAGTCTAAAGATCAAGAAAGGTGGTAAAAATGAAATCTACCGAGAACTCGCGAGGAACGGCGAAGAACACGGGAAGAACAGCAAAGAACCTAATGTGGATCTACTCTATGGAGTGGCGAGGGCTTACGGGTGCTGGTGAGTCGCGGAGGTCGCCGCCGTTTTCTCTGGACACGACAGGTTCATGTAGTGGCCGGAGTTAGTGAGGACGAGGAGATCCGCGGCGGCGGCGGCGGAGCTCGGGCGACAGCACAGTAGGCGAGAGGAGGAAGAAGATAGAGGCGACGAGTGACCAGAGGCTCATGGGCCGGGCTACTTATAAGGTGAAGCTCATAAGTGGGCGCGAGAAAAGAGGGGGTCACGGCGTGATTATCTCGCCCCCGAGGCGCCTCGATTCTCGGGACGGCAATTAAAGATAAGATCCCTTGCGGATATGGTGGAGTAAAAAATGGACTTAATGGAAGATGACGTCACGGCGGGTTACCCGGAATCCAGAAGATGACGTCACGACGGGTTATAGCCTTCACACAATTGTAAGCCGGAGATTTTCTGTCGAAAGGATTGAAGATTGACATGAGCCGGCTCAAATCAATCTGGGGCCTAATGTTGAGGATATAACCGTTGGAGTCACCCGCCCAGGAGGGCCGGGTTACCCATGATGGTTACTACGCGAAGCCCAGTACCAAAGACGAAGACGGCGGGTCAATAACGGGCCCAAGACCCGGAGATGGCTTAAGGCCCGTAGCATTAGCCGCCGTTAGGATAAAACTTGTAGTGTAAGGCAAGAATAGATAAGAGTCCGAGCTGGACACTGTTATGAGCCGGTCGGGACTCTGAGAGCCGCTGGGCGTCAATCTCTCTATATAAAGGGACGACCCGGCGGTGGTTCAGGACAAGAAAGATCTCGTCGAGAGCCAGGTATAGCAGTTAAGCTCCCTGGTCATCGAAACCCTAATCAATACCACCTCAACTGGACGTAGGCTTTTACCTTCACCGTAAGGGGCCGAACCAGTATAACCCTCGTGTTTCCTTGTCCCGTTTAACCCCTTCAAGCTTCCTAACTGCGATGGCTCCACGACTAAGTCCTAGCTCAAGGACATCTGCCGTGACAATTCCACGACAAATGTGATGTCTGCCGAAGAGTGAAAGCAGAACACCAACGACCAGCTGGTCTCCTCCAACCTCTTGCTATCCCAGAATGGAAGTTTGATCATATCGAAATGGACTTCGTGACTGGTTTTCCCAAGTCCAAGCGTGGGAATGATGCTATCTTCGTTGTCATCGAGAAGCTCTCTAAAGTGGCTCATTTCCTTCCAATCAAAGAATCCATCACAGCAGCTCAGTTGGCAGAGCTATACACCTCCAGAATTGTCTCCTTGCACGGCATTCCACAATTGATTTCTTCTGATTGTGGAAGCATTTTCACCTCTAAGTTCTGGGATTCCTTCCAGAAGGCCATGGGCATAAACATTCGCTTCAGCACAGCTTTACATCCTCAAACTAGTGGCCAAGTCGAGCGAGTCAATCAAATTCTTGAAGATATGCTCAGGGCTTGTGTCATTTCCTTTGGCGTGAAATGGGAAGATTGTCTTCCATATGCCGAATTCTCCTACAACAACAGCTTCCAAGCAAGTTCGGGCAAGGCCCCATTCGAGATTCTCTATGGCAGAAAGTGCCGTACTCCTCTCAATTGGTCAGAGACTGGTGAACGCCAACTTCTTGGCAATGACTTAATCACTGAAGCTGAAGAAATGTGTAAAGTCATCCGTGATAATCTCAAAGCCGCGCAATCGCGCCAAAAGAGTTACTATGATAGTAAGCACCGTGATTTGGCTTTCGAGATCGGAGACCATGTCTACCTCCGCGTCTCTCCAATGAAAGGCACTAGTCGCTTCGGTATTAAAGGGAAGCTTGCCCCTAGATACGTGGGTCCTTTCAAGATCATTGGTAAAAGAGGCAACATCGCCTATCAACTTGAGCTTCCTTCCAACTTCGCGAACGTGCACGATGTGTTCCACGTGTCACAGCTCCGCAAGTGCTTCAAGACGCCTGAGCGCACCATCAACTTCGAAGAGATTGACCTCCAAGCAGATCTATCTTATCATGAGCACCCCATTGCTATTCTTGAAGAAACTGAGCGCAAGACTCGCAACAAGTCAATCAAATTCCTGAAAGTGAAGTGGTCGCACCATTCCGACCGAGAAGCCGAGGACCATCTCCGTTCCGAATATCCGGAGTTCTTTCAGTCCTAGATCTCGGGACGAGATCCTCTCGTAGTGGGGGAGTGTTGTAACACCCCGCATCTAACTTTCCATATTTGTAACTCCGACTCTTGCCATTTTCGGCTATGTGTTATGATATTCCCTCCGTGGTCGGGTTTTGTTTTTCGTTTTGTATTTTGTTCATGTCATGCATATCATATCATGTCATCATTTGCATTGCATTTGCATACGTATTAGTCTCATGCATCCGAACATTTTCCCCGTTGTCCGTTTTGCAATCCGGCGCTCCTATCTCCTCCGGCGCACCCCTCTTGTTTTCTTTCGTGACCGGGTGTCAAACATTCTCGGAATGGACCGATGCTTGTCAAGGGGCTTTAGTATACCATCCGGAGACCACCGGTCAAGTTTCGTTCCATTTGGAGGTGGTTTGGTACTCCAACGGTTAACCGGGTAACTGCAGATGCCTTCTGTGTGTTGCAGCAAAACCACCTCTCTAACCAGCCCAAAACCCACGAAACTCTCTTCCATGCTGTAGGTCGTTCGATCACGATCGTGTGGGCGAAAACCGCACCTCATTTGGAGCCTCCTAGCTCCCTCTACCTATAAATATGTGAGACCTCCCGTATACAAACGCAAACGAAACCCTACCCTTCTTCCACCTCGCGCCCGGACAAATCCGCCGCCGCCGGACACGTCCACCCGCCACCTCACCTCGGCCAATAGGCCGCTGCCACGTCACTCCGCCGCCGCCTCCAACCAACCGGAGCCCGCCACCTCTCCAGCGCGCGGCGCCCTCTCTCCTCCCCGCGCCGCGGGCCCGCCGCCGCCCAGGGCAGG
>NC_057802.1:233965774-233973507 GCF_018294505.1 Triticum aestivum | reverse complement strand
CCTTGGCCGGCTTCCTCCAGTGCGCGCGCCGGCCGCCGAGCCGCCGCCCGCCGGCGACCGCGCCCCGGCCACCTTCCTCCGGCGCCCCTCCGGTCCCCCCTCGCCGTCCCTCTCTCTCCGTCCGAAGTCCCGGTGAGCCCGAGCTCGTCTTGACTCGATCGGATCTGGAGAACTACTGTGGTTGACTTTCCCCTCGACCCCCCTAAATTTCTAAGTTATTTTTCTCTACAGCATGTGCCCCTGTTCAACATTGCATAACTCTCTGCATATAGCTTCGTTTCGGGCGTGTAATATGTCAAATTGTTCGCCTCATGATGTTCTACATTTTGTTCAATTGCAGCATGTCCATTAGAGGTCATCTTGATTCCCAAATCCCTGTTGCAATAGTGCTAGTTGCTGTTATCTTCTGGTTCTTAGCAGAACTTGGAGATTTGTCATTTTTGTATCATTTAATCTGTGCATCTTATGGGCATGAGCTCGACATGTGTTTTGTTGTATGACATGCCATATTTCCAAGGGTGTATGCCATGTATTTTTTTGGTCTCTTTGGTGACTAGCACAAGCATGCAAACTAGGCCCCGTAATGTTTCTGATTTCAGGGACTTAGTGATTTCTCCAAGTCTTTGTCTGCTGTTATTTTGTTGTCATGTAAACTTGATGCTACAGAGAGATCCATGCATATTTTGGAGATGTTCATTAAGTATGTTTTGTAGATATTGTTGTAATTGATCCATTACAGCCCTGGTTTGCAATTATGGAGTGCCATAACATGACAAAATCTTGCTCTACTTTTTCTATAAAATATTTCTGGCAGATTCCTAACATGATATGCAATTTTGCCAAGCTTATTGTAGTTGATCCATGGATGCTATGTACTTGATCTTGCCATGGTTAGCTTCATAAACATGTCATCTTGCTGTAGGTATGCTTTTTTTGTCATGCATTTCTTTTTGGTGATTGCATCAAGCTCACCAAGATGCCTTCATATTATTATTTCTGCCATGCTCTGTTTTCTGCCAAGTCTGAAACCTGTTAACGAAACTTGCTATGTTTACATGATTCCCATCATATCTTCTGGTCCTTTTTGGCTTATGGTCACTAAGGGACTTTTGTCATATGCATTTCGTATAATACTTCCATGCCTTGTATTGCCATGTTAAGCTCCTGTAGCATGTTGATTTCGTGCTCTGAACATTGCTACCTGATGCTGTTTTCTGCCATGTCCAGTAATTTCACCAAGTCTGTGAACCTGTTATCTTTTGCACTTTTGCCATGCTTGTTTGAGCTTGATATGTTCTGATCTAGCCGTAGCTCAGTGTTCATCTTTTGTCAATAATCTCCTTTAGTTTACTGTCATATGCTTTGTTGCTATGTTGGAGTGCTGTAGCTTTGTTACTTGTTGCATTTTAAGTGCTATCATGCTGTTAATCGCAGATTCGTGTCATTCTTGTTTTGCTTGCCATTTGCAAACCGTGCATCCGTTTCCGTTGATCTTTATATCAATTTCGACCGAAATAATCTCATCTTTCGAGTGGCATGCTTGGTTTGCCAAGTTACTGCCCTGTTCATCATTTTCCTTTCGGAGCACGCATATGCATCGCATATCATATCTCGCATATCATACATGTTTTGCATCATGTCGCTCATGCATTCCTCGTGATTGATTGTGGTTCCGTTGCTTGTGTTCTTGTCTTGGGTAGAGCCGGGAGACGAGTTCGTGAACGAGGAACCTGTTGAGTACGCTTACAAGGATCAAGCGTTCGACAACTCTGAGAACCTTGCAGGCAAGATGACCACCCCTCGAAATCACTTCTATCTTTGCTTTGCTATTTGTTCGCTCTATTGCCGTGCCGCGCTACCTATCACTTGCTATATCATGCCTCCCATATTGCCATGTCAGCCTCTAACCACCCTTTCCTAGCAAACCGTTGTTTGGCTAAGTTACCGCTTTTGCTCAGCCCTTCTTATAGCGTTGCTAGTTGCAGGTGAAGTTGAAGTTTGTTCCATGTTGGAACATGGATATGTTGGGATATCACAATATCTCTTATTTAATTAATGCATCTATATATATTTGGTAGAGGGTGGAAGGCTCGGCCTTATGCCTGGTGTTTTGTTCCACTCTTGCCGCCCTAGTTTCTGTTATACCGGGATTATGTTCCTTGAGTTTGCGTTCCTTATACGGTTGGGTGATTTATGGGACCCCCTTGACAGTTCGCCTTGAATAAAACTCCTCCAGCAAGGCCCAACCTTGGTTTTACCATTTGCGACCTAAGCCTTTTCCCCGGGTTTTCGCGAGCCCGAGGGTCATCTTATTTTTACACCCCCGGGCCAGTGCTCCTTCGAGTGTTGGTCCGAACTGAGTAGACTGCGGGGCCCCCTCTTGGAAACTCGAGGTATGGTTTTACTCGTAGGATGTCTCATCCGGTGTTGCCCTGAGAACGAGATATGTGCAGCTCCTATCGGGATTTGTCGGCACATCGGGCGGCTTTGCTGTTCTTGTTTTACCATTGTCGAAATGTCTTGTAAACCGGGATTCCGAGACTAATCGGGTCTTTCCGGGAGAAGGTTTATCGTTCGTTGACCGTGAGAGCTTATGATGGGCTTAGTTGGGACACCCCTGCAGGGTATTATCTTCCGAAAGCCGTGCCCACGGTTATGAGGCAGATGGGAATTTGTTAATGTCCGGTTGTAGAGAACTTGTCACTTGACCCAATTAAAATACATCAATCATGTGTGTAGCCATGATGGTCTCTTCTCGGCGGAGTCCGGGAAGTGAACACGGTTTGAGTTATGAATGACGTAAGTAGGAGTTCAGGATCACTTCTTGGTCATTTCTAGAAGACGACCGTTCCATTGCTTCTCTCCTCACTCTCTTTTGCGTATCTTAGCCACCATATATGCTTATTGCCGCTGCAGCTCCACCTCATTGCACCATCCTTTCCTATAAGCTTAAATAGTTTTGATCTCGAGGGTGTGAGATTGCTGAGTCCTCGTGACTCACAGATTCTACCAAAACAGTTGCAGGTGCCAACGATGCCAGTGCAGATGATGGGATCGATCTCAAGTGGGAGTTCGATGAGGAACATGGTCGTTACTATGTGTCTTTTCCTGATGATCAGTAGTGGAGCCCAGTTGGGACGATCGGGGATCTAGCATTTGGGGTTATCTTATTTTCATCTGGTTTTTGACCGTAGCCGGTCTATATGTGTGTATTTTGGATGATGTATGAATTATATTCATGTATTGTGTGAAGTGGCGATTGTAAGCCAACTCTTTATCCCATTCTTGTTCATTACATGGGATTGTGTGAAGATGACCCTTCTTGCGACAAAACCACTATGCGGTTATGCCTCTAAGTCGTGCCTCGACACGTGGGAGATATAGCCACTTAGAAAATGGTATGGAATCAACATTTGACTTCGAAGAAACTCGAATACCACAATTGAAAACAAAACAAAGTATTGGCTTGCAGAATAAGCCGGAACAAACATATGATAGAGATTTCGTCCGAAGTTTTCGTGATGGGGCCCACACGGGCTCGATCGTGCAACACCATCATGTACAAGGCAGTGCACATGACATACGAAGCGTCCACGAGTCGGCATAGCCAAGGACTCTTTAAGACACTACGAGACCACTATAAAACCGACCGTGGAAAGGCGAACCACTAGACGTCGAACCCCAATCTCATATCATGCGTCTGTCGGAAAGATATCCTAGGAGCTACTTGAATTCCCACTTATAAACTCCCGAAACATTCTGGTTATGCAATCTGGTGTTGGGGATACAGGGGACACAAAATATATCACCCAAACTAGCAATCCTTAGATCCAGCTGTATCCATCCGTCAACACATAACCAAGAAACCTTCGGAAATCGTGTACCTCAACCTTCGAAAAGCATCCGTTATACGAGTTATGGCAATACTCCCGAACTCCCGCCCCAGTACTGGGTGGTGTCGAGGTGATCTCACCAACAACTGCATAAAAGAGATTTTCGATGTCGGCGAGACTCAGGTATTCCAGAACTGCAACGATAAAATTGTGACGACAACACCTCGGAGCTCAACTCCCCGGGACACTGCCACAACCCCTAAATGTCAGGAGGCACCAAGAACAATGTTCTCATCACAAAACCATCGGAACGATTCTAAGATACCCGCGTGATCCTAAAAAAATTTAGTGAAATTTTAGGAGAGAAGAGTCAAAACTTCTACGCCAGGAGGCCTCACCAGAGCGACGAAGGGACTGAGGAGTAAAAAGAATCCTACTCTCCGATATATATAACCCTAAGACTCAAAACATTTTTGTTCTAGACTCAACAACGCCAGCGATTCGATCAAGCAGGGGGCTCCTAAGTCGGGGATGGCTCTGATTACCAACTTGTAACGCCGACGATGCGGCTATATCTCCCACGTGTCGAGGCACGACTTAGAGGCATAACCACATTGTGGTTTTGTCGCAAGAAGGGTCATCTTCACACAATCCCATGTAATGAACAAGAATGGGATAACGAGAGTTGGCTTACAATCGCCACTTCACACAATACATAAATATAGTTCATACATCATACAAAAACCACACATAGACCGTCTACGGTCAAATCCAAATGAAAATAAGATAAACCCAAATGCTAGATCCCCGATCGTCCCAACCTGGCTCCACTACTGATCATCGGGAAAAGAAACATAGTAACGAACACTTTCCTCATCGAACTGCCACTTGAGCTCGGTTGCGTCATCTGCACTGGCATCATCGGCACCTGCAACTGTTTTGGTAGAATCTGTGAGTCACGAGGACTCAGCAATCTCACACCCGCGAGATCAAGACTATTTAAGCTTATAGGAAAGGATGGTGTAATGAGGTGGAGCTGCAGCAAGCACTAAGCATATATGGTGGCTAACATATGCAAATGAGAGCGAGAAGAGAAGCAACGCAACGGTCACGAAGCTAGAAGTGATCAAGAAGTGATCCTGAAACTACTTACGTTCATGCATAACTCAAACCGTGTTCACTTCCCGGACTCCGCCGAGAAGAGACCATCACGGCTACACACATGGTTGATGTATTTTAATTAAGTCAAGTGACAAGTTCTCTACAACCGGACATTAACAAATTCCCATCTGCCTCATAACCGCAGGCACGACTTTTGAAAGATAATACCCTGCAGGGGTGTCCCAACTTAGCCCATTGTAAGCTCTCACGGTCAACGAAGGATAAACCTTCTCCCGGAAAGACCCGATCAGTCTCAGAATCCCGGTTTACAAGACATTTCGACAATGGTAAAACAAGACCAGGAAAGCCGCCCGAATGTGCCGACAAATCCCGATAGGAGCTGCACATTTCTCGTTCTCAGGGCACACCGGATGAGCCAGACGTCGGGTTGGCATAGACCTTGGTTGCCCAGGGGGCGCCGAACATCGCTCGGTTTGGGCCAGCACTCGAAGGAGCACTGGTCCGGGGGTTTAAATAAAGATGACCCTCGGGCTCGCGAAAACCCAAGGGAAAAGGCTTAGGTGGCAAATGGTAAAACCAAAGTTGGGCCTTGTTGGAGGAGTTTTATTCAAGGCGAACTGTCAAGGGGGTCCCATAAATCACCCAACCGCGTAAGGAACGCAAACTCAAGGAACATAATACCGGTATGACGGAAACTAGGGCGGCAAGAGTGGAACAAAACACCAGGCATAAGGCCGAGCCTTCCACCCTTTACCAAATATATAGATGCATTAATTAAATAAGAGATATAGTGATATTCCAAAATAACCATGTTCCAACATGGAACCAACTTCAACTTCACCTGCAACTAGCAACGCTATAAGAAGGGCTGAGAAAAAGCGGTAACTTACCCAAACAACGGTTTGCTAGGAAAGGATGTTTAGAGGCTTGACATGGCAATATGGGAGGCATGATATAGCAAGTGGTAGGTAGCGCAGCATGGCAATAGAACGAACAACTAGCAAAGCAAAGATAGAAGTGATATCGAGGGTATGGTCATCTTGCCTGCAAGGTTCTCAGAGTTGTCGAAAGCTTGATCCTCTTAAGCATACTCAACAGGTTCCTCCTTCACGAACTTGTCTCCCGGCTCTACCCACAACAAGAACACAAGCAACGGAACCACAATCAATCACGGGAAATGCACAAGCAACATGATGCAAAACATGTATGATATGCGAGATGCGGTATGTGATGCATATGCGTGCTCCGGAAAAAAATGATGAACAAGGCAGTAACTTGGCAAACCAAGCATGCCACTGGAAAGATGAGATGATTTCGGTCAAAATCGATATAAAGATCACCGAAACGGATGCACAGTTTGCAAATGGCAAGCAAAACAAGAATGACACGATTCTGCGATTAACAGCAGGATAGCACTTGGAATACATCAAGTAACTATGCTACAACACTCCAACATAGCAGCAAAGCATATGGCAGTAATCTACAGGCGATGCTTGACAAAAGATGAACACTGAGCTACGGCTAGATCACAACATCACAGGTTCAAACAAGCATGGTAAAAGTGCAAAAGATATCAGGTTCACAGACAGTGAAATTACTGGACATGACTGAAACAGTATCAGGTAGCAATGTTCAGAGCAAGCAATCAATAGGCTATAGGAACTTAACATAGCAAAACAAGGCATGGCATGAATCTACTAAATGCATACAACAAAAGTCCCTTAATGACCATAAGCCAAAAAGGACCAGAAGATACGATGGCAACCATGTAAACATAGCAAGTTTCGTTAACAGGTTTCAGAATTAGCAGAAAACAGAGCGTGGCAGAAACGGACATTATGAGGGCATCTTGGTGAGCTTGATTCACTGATCACAAAGCAATGCATGACGAAACAACCATACCTACAGCAAGATGGCATGTTTATCGAGCTAACCATGGCAAGAGAAAGTACATAGCTTGAAAGGATCAACTATAACAACCTTGGCAAAATTGAATATCATCTTAACATTCTGCTAGAAATATTCTATAGCAAAAGTAGAGCACGATTAAGACATGCTAGGGCACACCATATATGCAAACAGGGCCATGGATGGATAGAGCACAACTATATCTACAAAACATCCTTACTGACCATCACCAAAAGGAGCATGGATCTCTCTGTAGACACATGGATACATGGCAACAAAATAACAGCAGAAACAGACTTACTAAGTCCCTGAAATCAGAAACATCACGAAGCCTAGTTTGCATGGTTGTGCTAGTCACCACATAGATCACAAAAATATATGGCATATACCTCTCTAAAGATGGCATGGCATACATCAAAACACATGTAGAGCTCATGCCCATAAGATGCACGCATCAAATGCAACAAAAATAACAAATCCTCATGTTCTGATAAGTAACCGCAGGTAACAGCATATAGCACTCTTGCATCAGAGATTTGGGCATCAAGATGGACTCAAATGAACATGGCACAATGGAACAAAATGAAGAGCATCTCGAGACGAACATTTCGATATATTACATGCACGAAACGGAGTTATATGCAGAGAGTTATGATGCGATGAACAGGAGCATATATTGTAAAAACTTAGAAGAATTTGAGGAGGGAGAGAGGTCAACCCTCTCGATCTGGATCTGGCGCGGTTCATCGGTGGCCGGAGCTGGAGCTGCTCACCGGAGCGGGGGAGGACGGCGGAGGAGATGGAGAAGCTCAGGAGGGGGCGGAGGAGCTCAGAGGAGAAGGGCGCGGCGGAGACGGGCGGCGACGCGGG
>NC_057802.1:233958038-233965486 GCF_018294505.1 Triticum aestivum | reverse complement strand
GGTGGGCCTCGCGGCCTCGGCGGCGGCGCGGCGTACCGGTGCCACGTGGCGTGCCGTGAGTGGGCGGGGGCGGCGACGCAGTTGCGTCTGGACACGTCCGGCGGCGGGGAGGAGCGGGGCTAGGGTTTCGGGACCCGAATTTCGGAGGGGGAACACATATTTATAGGTAGAGGGAGCTAGGAGGCTCCAAATGGAGTGCGGTTTTGGCCCACACGATCGTGATCGAACGACCTAGAGCATGGAAGTGACTTAGATGGGTTTTGGGCTGTTTGGAGGGGGTTTTGCTGCAACACACAAAAGGACTTTGCGGTTACCCGGTTAACCGTTGGAGTACCAAACGACCTCCAAATGGAACGAAACTTGACAGGTGGTCTACCGGTGGTATACAAAGGCCACTTGGCAAGACTCAGTCTATTCCGAGAACGTTCAACACCCGCTCATGAAAAGAAACAAGAGGGGTGCGCCGATGCATGTGGGAGTGCCGGATTGCAAAACGGACAACGGGGAAAAAGCTCGGATGCATGAGACGAACACGTATGCAAAAGAGATGCACATGATGACATGATATGAGATGCCTGACATGAACAAAATGCAAAACGAAAAACAAAACCCGACCACGAAGGGAATATCATAACACATAGCCGGAAATGGCAAGAGTTGGAGTTACAAATATGGAAAGTTACATCCGGGGTGTTACATCCCAGCTCCCAATAGAATTTTCCGGCAGACTGTTTAACCAGTACCGAGCTGGTCCTTTGAGTTTTAACGTGAGGTATTTGATGGCGTGGAGGTCATCTCCGTGGGCCATATGGATATGGAGAAGAAAATCCTCGATCCACACTGTTGGGTCAGTTGTTCCATCGTATGATTCGATGTTTACGGGTTTAAACCCTTCTGGGAATTCATGATCCATTACTTCGTCAGTGAAGCAAAGAGGGTGTGCGACGCCTCTATATTGGGCCACGTCGCGACATAGCTCAGATGGAGTCCGTCTGCGGTTTTCGGCCCGGGCATGACTAGGTTTGTCATGTTCGAATAGGTAGCCGTCGTCGCGTGTCGAGGCGCGTCCTCGCGATCCATAGATCGATCTCGTATGTCCTGCTCTACTATCCAGGTCCTGCCGAAGGTCATATGTATAACCCCGAGATGGTTTGTCTCTGCCTTTACGGTGAGGTGGAGTAGTCTGGTGTTCGGCTTGAGTTGCCGCTTTATCCCGACCGTGTGGTACAGGTTCTGTCGCCTCCTCATCCAACTGAGGTAGGAATCTGCGCCTCGGGTGACCCTTGGTTGGGCGTTTGAGGCCGTATTCTTCGGCTGCTAGGATATCTGTCCATCTATTGTTGAGTAGGTCTTGGTCAGCTTGGAGCTGCTGCTGCTTCTTTTTCAGGCTCCTTGCAGTGGCTATTAGCCGGCGTTTAGAATGCTCTTGCTCGAGAGGTTCTTCAGGCACAATGAAATCCTCGTTGCCGAAGCTCACCTCATCCTCGGAGAGTGGAAGATAATTACTGTCCTCTGAGTCTTTGTGTGTGGCCTGTTCGTCAGGGCTAATGCGCCCGTTTTCCCATTCATCCTGTTCGGAGGCTGCCTCAACAGGGTCCTCATTGTCTTCGGCCTCGTCCGGATTATTATTTTCTCCGGTGCCGATGTTGCTATCTTTTGCACGACGTGACTTAGAACGGCGCCGCTGACGCCGGTGTCTGGGCTGTGTCTCATGAGGTTTATCCTCAACTAGATCTTCTTTGTCGTCGTCGTTAGTTTCTTTAGGTGTATCCACAATGTATACATTGTATGAAGAGATGGCCGTCCAACGTCTGGTGAACGACGAGTTTTGGCTCTGCTCTTGATCCGCATCGTCGTCCAAACCGTAGATGTCTTCGGAGCCGTAATCGAGCGTGTCGGTTAAGTCTTCGAAAGTGGCTATGAAGTGGGCGGTGGGTGGGAAACGAAATACCCTATCATCAACCTCCAGTTCAAACGGATATAATTCGCCTGAGAGTCCCCCGCTAGGGATAGATTTCTTAATGAGTTGAGCACGTCGCCAAAAGGCGAGTGCCGGAAGATGTCCGCGGCGCTGAATTTGGCGATCGATGATCGATCCTGCTCGACATGCGCGGACACGCATGGTTCGGAACTTATGGCCGGAAACGAGTCCGATGTTCCAGAGACACAGATATAACCCTAGGATGGGTTTGTGTGCGGCTCCAATGCCGCGGAGTCTGCGGCTTCCGTGGCGGGTTGAGCTTCCCGACCTCGGATGGCGCGATCTGCTCTGGATCTATGGCCGGAGTAGTTACAGGTGCAATTTCCTGAGCATGGTCCGATGACAGATTTAAGTCATGTTCATCGTAGGGACCAGGAGCGGCTGCCGTGGCCTCCAAGCCATCGAAGATCAAGTCTCCACGGATGTCCGCGACGTAGTTCAAGCTCCCAAACCTGACCTGATGGCCAGGGGCGTAGCTGTCGACCTGCTCTAGATAGCCAAGCGAGTTGGCCCGCAGTGCGAAGCCACCGAACACGAAGATCTGTCCGGGGAGGAAGGTTTCCCCTTGGACAAAATCATCGTTGACGATCAGAGGAGCCATCAAACCTATTGAGGATGGCCCAGTGGAACTCTCAATGAAAGCACCAATGTCGGTGTCAAAACCGGCGGATCTCGGGTAGGGGGTCCCGAACTGTGCGTCTAAGGTCGATGGTAACAGGAGACGGGGGACACAATGTTTACCCAGGTTCGGGCCCTCTCTTTGGAGGTAATACCCTACTTCCTGCTTGATTGATCTTGATGAATATGAGTATTACAAGAGTTGATCTACCACGAGATCGTAATGGCTAAAACCCTAAAAGTCTAGCCTGTATGACTATGATTGTATATATCTCTCCCCTCTACAGACTGAACCCTCCGGTTTATATAGACAAGGAGGGATCTAGGGTCACACAAGGTCGGTTACAGAGAAAGGAATCTTCATATTTAGCCGCCAGGCTTGCCTCTCACGCCAAGGACAGTCCCATCCGGACACGGGTAGAGTCTTCGACCTTTGTATCTTCATAGCCCATCAGTCCGGCCCATGTATAATAGGTCGGACGTCCGAGGACCCCTTAGTCCAGGACTCCCTCAGCGCCCCCCTAGGGCATGCCCTCCATCCTTATCGCCGCCTCATGGGTCCCCTTGACTTGTCCCCGACGCCAAACACTCCTATAAATCCCAAAAACTCCAGAACGACACCTGCATCGGGAGTTCCGCTGCCTTAAGCCTTTGTAGCCTCGAAAAACCAATCTAGGCCCTCTCTGGCACCCTGCCGGAGGGGGCCATCAACACCGAAGGACATGGAGGAGGAAGCCGGAGGGGCCATCATCGTCATGAAGGTCAAGGACCAGAGGGAGAACCTTTCCCCATCTAGGGGGAAGGCCATGGAGCAGGAAGCACAAGGGGGAGAACCTCTCCCCCTCTCTCTTGGTGGCGACGGAGTGCCATCAGGGGAACCATCGCCGCGGTGATCGTCTTCACCAACATCACCATCTTCATAACCATCCTCATCTCTTTTACGCGGTCCACTCTCCCGCAGCCCGCTGTAATCCCCTACTTGAACATGGTGCTTTATGCCACATATTCCGATCCAATGATGTGTTGCCATTCTATGATGTTTTGAGTAGATTTATTTTGTCTTTTGGGTTGATTGATGATATAGATTGGTTTGAGTTGTATGTTTTACTTTGGTGCTGTCCTATGGTGCGTTCCGTGTCGCGCACACGCAAAGGATTCCCGCTGTAGGGTGTTGCAATACGTTCATGATTCGCTTATAGTGGGTTGCTTGAGTAACAGAAGCATAAACCCGAGTAAGGGGGTTGTTGCATATGGGATAAAGGGGACTTTATACTTTAATGCTATGGTTGGGTTTTACCTTAATGATCTTTAGTAGATGCGGATGCTTGCTAGAGTTCCAATCATAAGTGCATATGATCCAAGAAGAGAAAGTATGTTAGCTTATGCCTCTCCCTCATATGAAATTGCAATAATGATTACCGATCTTGTTAACAATGCCTAGGATAATTCCGCACACCGACCCATCATTATTCCACACTCGCTATTTATAATATACAGTAATATATTCTAACTTTATGATAACAACACCAACTTTTATATTTTAGTTCTCCGATATCATGCAAAGTTATCCTCTTCATACCGACGACATTGTTTTTTTCCTCGATTCTAGTTGGAAGCAAATGTTCGGTGTACGTAGTGTCGTATTAGTGGCAGATAGGGCTTCAGAGAATATTGATCTTACCTTTAGCTCCTTGTGGGTTCGACACTCCATACTTATCACTTCCACCTTTGGAAAGTGCCACGATGATTCCTTGCACTTGAGGATTATCAAGCTCTTATCTGGCACCGTTGCCGGTGAGCAATAGCGCGGGGTTGATATTTTAGTGTATGCTTGTTTGCTTTCTTCACTAAGTAGATTTGTTTTCCCTTTTGTTTTTGTTTAGTTGTGGGTGAAACAAACAAAAAAATTTCAAGAATGAAAATACAAAAAATTTACGTGCCTCTTATGCCTAAAAACTTTTTCAAAAAGAGAAGTGATTGGATGGTTATGCATTGGTGAAGTGAGGGTCGACCTTGAACACTTGTGTTCATGCTCATGGAAACAATGTAGATTTTTTTTATGGAAGTTTCTCAAAAATAAGTATGCCCTTGTATATATTCATTGTATTATAAAAATAATGTGCCAAGGTTTGGCTTTAGAGTGTTTAAATTGCTTGTTTGGTGTGTGCAGCAGAAAAACAGTTACTTTGGCTGTAGTGTTTGAATTTACATATTTTATTGGAGCATTGTAAAATCTTGCTATTTTTACACATTACTGGTTTACAAATTTTTTAGATTGTCCTTTTTTGAAGTTTTGGAGTTACAGAAGTATATGGAAGTTCTAGATTGCTACAGACTGTCCTGTTTTTGACAGATTCTGTTTTCTATGTGTTGTTGACTTATTTTGATGTATCTACGGGTAGTATCAGGGGGTATGAACCATGGTGAAGTTGGAATATAGTAGATATAATGCTAATATGAAAGTGGAATGAGTTTACAACAGTACCTAAAGGTAGTGATTTGCTTTATTATACTAACAGATCTCACAAAGTTTTTTCTTAAGTTTTGTGTGAATGAAGGGTTCGAAGAACGAGGAGTTATCGATATAAGAAGAATAAGGAGAGGCAAGAGTTCAAGCTTGAGGATGACCAAGGCACCCCAAGTAAATATTTCAATGATACTCAAGCATCTAAGCTTGGGGATGCCCCGGTTGGCATCCCATCTTTCTTCTTCAACAATTATCGGTATACCTCAGTTTTTGTTTTGTTCACATGGTATGCGTCTTTTGTGTTTATTTTCATTTCCTTTATGCTCCATGTTAGTATGGTATATCCCTTCATTTATTTGTAGAATGCTCTTTGCGCTTCACTTAAATCTTTTGAGTATGGCTTTATAGAATGCTCTTTGTGCTTGACTTAAATCTTTTGAGTATGACTTTATAGAATGCTCTTTGTGCTTCACTTAAATATTTTGAGTATGGCTTTATAGAATGCTTCGTGTGCTTCACTTATATATTTTGAGCTTGGATGTTGGTAAATCTATATTAATTGTAGAATTCTCCATGAACTTCACTTATATCTTTTGGAGTATGAAGAAGACGATCATCGGAATTGGGCTTGGAAGAGTATCATTAAAATATCATGCTTAGCTAAAAATGCATTAAAGAAAAGCGCTTGTTGGGAGACAACCCAATGTTTATCCTTACTATTTTTGTGTGTTCACATAATTAAGATACTGTAGTAATCATGTTTATTAGCTTTTGTTTCAATAAAGTGCCAAGTAAGACCTTTGGGATGGGTTACGATGATAGTTGATTTGATTTTGCTGAAAAACAGAAACTTTTGTGCTCATTGCCAGAATTTAAAAAAAAATCAAAGAAGTGTGCTTTTGATCTAAATTTTTACGCAAGATTGATCTACAAATTTCCTAGGTTGTCCTAATTTTTCAGAATTTTTAGAGTAGCAGAAGTATGGTTGTTGTTCAGATCATTACAAACCGTTCTGTTTCTGGCAGATTCTGTTTTCAATTCATAGTTTGCTTGTTTTCTTGTATCTATGGCTTATATGGCTCAATATAAATTGTAGAAATGATATGGTACAGTAGGAATTGCGTGAGAACAATTATGAATCTTTTCTTTGAGAGTACCAAAGTGAATGATTTACTCTTTATCATACTAACCCATCTCACGAAGTTCCATTAAGTATTGTGTCATTGAAGTTTTCAAGTTTCGGTTGAGATATAAATATGAGGAGAATAAGGAGTGGAAAGACCCTAAGCTTGGGGATGCCCAAGGCACCCAAGGCAATAATCAAGGAATACTCAAGCGCCTAAGCTCGGGGATGCCCCGGAAGGCATCCCCTCTTTCGTCTTCAAAACCATCAGTGTACCTTACTCAGAGCTATATTTTTATTCATCACATGATATGTGTTTAGCTTGGAGCATATTTTAATTTTACTTGCTGTTTGAATAAAATCATTGGATCTGAAATCTTGAATGAGAGAGAGTCCTCGCATGGCTAGTTAATTATTTGACTACTCATTGTCCTTCACTTATATCTTTTTGGAGTGTTTGTCATTTACTCACGTGCTTCACTTATATGCTATGAGTAAATGGTTGAATGAATTGAATATCATATATCTGAAATTTTATATGCTTCAGATGCTTATCCCATGGGAGTAATGACTTCACTTATAAGAAGTATATGTGGTAAAATTTATTGAAAGTTAGCAAACTCAACATTGGTCACTTGAACAACTCATGAAGAGAGATTTCACATATAAATATACTAGCTTGGACATCTTTTGTAATTGTGAGCACTCATTAAAATATGACATGCTAAAAAGTTGATGTTGGACAAGGAAGACAACACAATGAGTTATGTTTTCTTATATCCGAATAGAAGTTATATTGTCATGGATCATCCAACATCTTGAGCTTGCCTTTCCCCCTCATGCTAGCCAAATTATTTGCACCAAGTAGAGATACTACCTGTGCTTCCAAAAATCCCTTAAACCAGTTTTGCCATGAGAGTCCACCATACCTACCTATGGATTCAGTAAGATCCTTCAAATAAGTTGTCATCGGTGCAAGCAATAAAAATTGCTCTCTAAATATGTATGATCTATAAGTGTGAAGAAAATAAGATTTATACGAACTTTTGATATTGAAGAAATAAAAGCGACAGACTGCATAATAAATGTCTTTATCACAAGCGGCAATATAAAGTGACGTTCTTTTGCATTAAGATTTTGTGCAACCAACAATAAAAGCGCATGACAACCTCTGCTTCCCTCTGCAAAGGGCCTATCTTTTACTTTTATCTTCTACCCTTATACAAGAGTCATGGTGATCTTCACCTTTCCTTTTTACA